>NC_091759.1:12048554-12053554 GCF_043380555.1 Nothobranchius furzeri
CTGTAAGCTGAAGCTACTGAACAGCTGAGCTGAAGCTGCTGAACAGCTTAACTGAAGCTGAAACAAAGCAAAACTGTCTAAATGAGCTGAATGTCTTGAAAGATGTAGAAGCAAAAAGCACCAACAAGCAAATAAAGCACAAAAAGTAAGTGAAGAATAGAGAAAAATAATGCTAAATAGCAAAAAAATAAAAAAAATGAAAATAAAAACCTTTAATCTGTGAACATTGTATAAAAATCTGGACAGCTTAAATATCTAAACACCTGTTATATCAGTTGGACAAGTTTAACTGTTTAATCTTTACATTTAGCTGAACTGTGAAATTAGCAGTATATGCTAAATTTGGTAACTGATTGCTGAAGTTGTTGAACAGCTGAAGTAAGCTGAAACTAAGCTAAACTGTTAAATGAGCTGAATGTAGTGAAAGATGTGAAAGCAAAAAGCACAAAGAAGCAAAAAAGCAGAAAAAGTAAGTGAAGAATCAAGAAAACTAATCCTAAATAGCAGAAAACTCAAATCTGTGAACACTGTTTAAAAAAATTGGACAGCTAAAATGTGTAAACACTGTTATTTCAGTAGGACTAGTTTAACAGTTTAATTGATACATTTAGCTGAACTGTGAAATTAGCAGTATATGCTAAAATTGGTAACTGATTGCTGAAGTTGTTGAATAGCTGAAGTAAGCTGAAACTAAGCTAAACTGTTGAATGAGCTGAATGTAGTGAAAGATGTGAAAGCAAAAAGCACAAAGAAGCAAAAAAGCACAAAAAGTAGGTGAAGAATCAAGAAAACTAATCCTAAATAGCAGAAAACTCAAATCTGTGAACACTGTCTAAAAGAATTGGACAGGTAAAATGTCTAAACACCTGTTATTGTAGTAGGACTAGTTCAACAGTTTAATTTTTACATTTAGCTGAACTGTGAAATTAGCATCAAATGCTGAATTCAGAAACTAATTGCTGAAGCTGATACTAAGCAAAACTGTTAAAACGAGCTGAATGTTTTGAAAGATTTAGAAGCAAAAAGCAACAAAATGTAAATAAAGCACAAAAAGTGAAGACCGGACAAATCAATCCTAAACAGCAGAAAACTGAAATCTGAACATTATTTAAAAATCTGGACAGCAAAAAGGTCTAAACACTTGTTGTTTGAGTAGGACTAGTTTAACAGTTTAATTTTTAGTTGAACTGTGAAATGAGTAGCATAAGCCAAATTCAGAAACGGATTGCTGAAGTTGTTGAATAGCTGAAGTAAGCTGAAACTAAGCTAAACTGTTAAATGAGCTGAACGTAGTGAAAGATGTGAAAGCAAAAAGCACAAAGAAGCAAAAAAAAAAGCACAAAAAGTAAGTGAAGAATCAAAAAAACTAATTCTAAATAGCAGAAAACTCAAATCTGTGAACACTGTCTAAAAGAATTGGACAGGTAAAATGTCTAAACACCTGTTATTTTAGTAGGACTAGTTCAACAGTTTAATTTTTACATTTAGCTGAACTGTGAAAGTAGCATCATATGCTGAATTCAGAAACTAATTGCTGAAGCTGAAACTAAGCAAAACTGTTAAAACGAGCTGAATGTTTTGAAAGATTTAGAAGCAAAAAGCACCAAAATGTAAATAAAGCACAAAAAGTGAAGACCGGACAAATCAATCCTAAACAGCAGAAAACTGAAATCTGAACATTATTTAAAAATCTGGACAGCAAAAAGGTCTAAACACTTGTTGTTTGAGTAGGACTAGTTTAACAGTTTAATTTTTAGTTGAACTGTGAAATGAGTAGCATAAGCTGAATTCAGAAACGGATTGCTGAAGTTGTTGAATAGCTGAAGTAAGCTGAAACTAAGCTAAACTGTTAAATGAGCTGAACGTAGTGAAAGATGTGAAAGCAAAAAGCACAACGAAGCAGAAAAAAAGCACAAAAAGTAAGTGAAGAATCAAGAAAACTAATCCTAAATAGCAGAAAACAAATCTGTGAAAACTGTTTAAAAAATTGGACAGCTAAAATGTCTAAACACCTGTTATTTCAGTAGGACTAGTTTAACAGTTTAATTTTTACATTTAGCTGAACTGTGAAATAAGCATCATATGCTGAATTCAGAAACTAATTGCTGAAGCTGAAACTAAGCAAAACTGTTCAAATGAGCTGACTAGCGTTAAAATGTCAGCTATGCTGCTACTTTAGTTTTAAGTGTATGGGGTTGGTTGGTTGGTTGGTTGGATGGATGGTTGGATGGTTGGTTGGATGGATGGATGGATGGATGGTTGGTCTGTTGGTCGGTTGGATGGATGGATGGATGGATGGATGGATGGTTGGATGGTTGGTTGGTTGGTTGGTTGGGATGGATGGGATGGATGGATGGATGGTTGGTCTGTTGGTCTGTTGGATGGATGGATGGATGGATGGATGGATGGTTGGTTGGTTGGTTGGTTGGATGGATGGATGGATGGATGGATGGTTGGTCTGTTGGTTAGTTGGTTGGTTGCTTGGAGGGATTGAAGGATGGATGGATGGATGAATGGATGGTTGGTCTGTTGGTCGGTTGGATGGATGGATGGATGGTTGGTTGGTTGGTTGGATGGATGGATGGATGGATGGATGGATGGATGCAGGGATAGGATGGATGGATGGATGGTTGGTTGGATGGATGGATGGATGGATGGTTGGTTGGCTGGATGGATGGATGGATGGATGGTTGGTTGGTTGGTTCTTTGGATGGATGGATTCCTTAGGCCTAGCCGATCGATTTGATGCCTCACATGCGTGGGTGTGTTATTCCATTTAGCCGGAAGATGATTGACCTCTCTCAACCAATCAGGGAGCTGGGAGGGAGCGGGGCACTTTCCCATCTTCTGACGGTCAATCAAATTGAACATGTTTCTAGTTTGAAGTACAAATGGTTCAAAAAGATCAAAAACAGGAGTCTGTTATTGGCTAAACATTCAGCTTTTTAATATTCATTCCTATGAGACTTGATTAAAGTGATATGTAGCTTCTTGTGTTGCCATGGTAACAGATAACGCATTTAAAATTTAATACAAGATTCCTGAGACCAAACTGGTCGATTTGATGTGTCATTTGTGTGGGTGCTAGATCCTGATTGGACAGAAAATGGTTGAACACTTTCAACCAATCAGAGAGCAGCACTGTTTTCCCGCCTTTTCCCCTTGGCTGTTGGAGGCCTGCAGCTGTACTCCTGTTAATGAGAGAAGCCTTAAAATCTGTCCTTCAGAAGTGAAATTGGACCTGTCAAACTTCTCATCACCATTCGAAAAGTACTGCACCGATTTGAAAAATTCAAAAAGCGTGAGTGGCAGAAGACTTTGATGATCATCTGTGCCGATTTGTATGTGCCTACCATGAATTATCTAGAAGCTATGACGAGAAACTTTTAGCTGTGTGAAGCCGATCTCAGGAGAAAATCTCTCTTCCTTTAACATGGGTTTCAATGAGACAGAATCTGGGTCTCTCCTCCTTCTGAGGCTTGTAGCTAAAGAACGGTAACACCTACAGAGAAAATGAAACCCATTCTGAAAAGCTGACAAAAATTCCTACTTTTTGAGTTATAATTTGTTTTGGTAGTCCAAACGGTCTGGGGGTAGTAAAGAGTTGTTCACAGAAGATGTGAAGTTCAAAAGTTAGAGTGCGGAATCTTCAGTTTACAGTGGGGAGAGACATTTTTTTTTATTTGAATTTTCTCAAACAAGTTAACCGTACGACCACAATGTTTGGAGTACAGTCATGGATTATAGCTCAAAACGAAGGTATTTTTGTTAGCTGTAAGCCAGTGTGTGTTTCATTTAAATCGGACCTACGGTTCTCTTGCTACAATGCCAGAAATGGAGCAAGGGAGGGTCACTGCTCCTATCTTTCCCCATTATAACTTTTGTGAATTTTTCTGAAAATTTCAAGTCGTACCTCAACTTCTACCTGCGATTTTAGAAAAACCGTAAAAGATATCAAAAAGCCTCTTTAATATGTTAAACAGGAAAGTCTTGTGAGTTTGTTAAACTTTGAATGAAGTCTCTGACTTAAAAGGAACCCGGTAGAGTTTTAGGTCAAAAAGGTGATAGGAATTTGCTGAAAATTGACCAATCCCATTCATTTCAATGGGAATTTTTTTGCAGAAAAAGCTTAATAACTCGAAAAATTTTAAAGATATCAATGCCAAAAGTAATAGCCGGAAAGAGCTTAACGAGCTGAACGTTTTGGTATAAAATAGTTGAAATAGCTCAAAATTTGAAGGAGAAGAAGCGGTTCAAAAAGTGTACGGAAGCAGAATAAGAAGAAGAAGAAGAAGAATAAAGAGAAACAGGAAAACAATAGTTTGAATGCTTAACAGCATTCAAACAACTAGAAAAATTGCATTTATTGCACAAATGCTGTTTGAATGCTGGATAGCTGAAACTGTAAGCTGAAGCTGCTGAACAGCTGAACTGAAGCTGCTGAACAGCGTAACTGAAGCTGAAACAAAGCAAAACTGTCCAAATGAGCTGAATGTCTTGAAAGATGTAGAAGCAAAAAGCACCAACAAGCAAATAAAGCACAAAAAGTAAGTGAAGAATAGAGAAAAATAATGCTAAATAGCAAAAAAAAAAAAAAAAAAACTTTAATCTGTGAACATTGTATAAAAATCTGGACAGCTTAAATGTCTAAACACCTGTTATATCAGTTGGACAAGTTTAACAGTTTAATCTTTACATTTAGCTGAACTGTGAAATTAGCAGTATATGCTAAATTTGCTAACTGATTGCTGAAGTTGTTGAATAGCTGAAGTAAGCTGAAACTAAGCTAAACTGTTAAATGAGCTGAATGTAGTGAAAGATGTGAAAGCAAAAAGCACAAAGAAGCAAAAAAGCACAAAAAGTAAGTGAAGAATCAAGAAAACTAATCCTAAATAGCAGAAAACTCAAATCTGTGAACACTGTTTAAAAAAATTGGACAGCTAAAATGTGTAAACACCTGTTATTTCAGTAGGACTAGTTTAACAGTTTAATTTTTACAT
>NC_091759.1:12058554-12071054 GCF_043380555.1 Nothobranchius furzeri
AAAATTGACCAATCCCATTCATTTCAATGGGAAATTTTTTGCAGAAAAAGCTTAATAACTCGAAAAATTTTAAAGATATCAATGCCAAAAGTAATAGCCGGAAAGAGCTTAACGAGCTGAACGTTTTGGTATAAAATTGTTGAAATAGCTCAAAATTTGAAGGAGAAGAAGCTGTTCAAAAAGTGTACGGAAGCAGAATAAGAAGAAGAAGAAGAAGAATAAAGAGAAACAGGAAAACAATAGTTTGAATGCTTAACAGCATTCAAACAACTAGAAAAATTGCATTTATTGCACAAATGCTGTTTGAATGCTGGATAGCTGAAACTGTAAGCTGAAGCTGCTGAACAGCTGAACTGAAGCTGCTGAACAGCTTAACTGAAGCTGAAACAAAGCAAAACTGTCCAAATGAGCTGAATGTCTTGAAAGATGTAGAAGCAAAAAGCACTAACAAGCAAATAAAGCACAAAAAGTAAGTGAAGAATAGAGAAAAATAATGCTAAATAGCAAAAAACAATTAAAAAAAAACTTTAATCTGTGAACATTGTATAAAAATCTGGACAGCTTAAATGTCTAAACACCTGTTATATCAGTTGGACAAGTTTAACAGTTTAATCTTTACATTTAGCTGAACTGTGAAATTAGCAGTATATGCTAAATTTGCTAACTGATTGCTGAAGTTGTTGAATAGCTGAAGTAAGCTGAAACTAAGCTAAACTGTTAAATGAGCTGAATGTAGTGAAAGATGTGAAAGCAAAAAGCACAAAGAAGCAAAAAAGCACAAAAAGTAAGTGAAGAATCAAGAAAACTAATCCTAAATAGCAGAAAACTCAAATCTGTGAACACTGTTTAAAAAAATTGGACAGCTAAAATGTGTAAACACCTGTTATTTCAGTAGGACTAGTTTAACAGTTTAATTTTTACATTTAGCTGAACTGTGAAATTAGCAGTATATGCTAAATTTGGTAACTGATTGCTGAAGTTGTTGAATAGCTGAAGTAAGCTGAAACTAAGCTAAACTGTTAAATGAGTTGAACGTAGTGAAAGATGTGAAAGCAAAAAGCACAAAGAAGCAAAAAAAAGCACAAAAAGTAAGTGAAGAATCAAAAAAACTAATTCTAAATAGCAGAAAACTCAAATCTGTGAACACTGTCTAAAAGAATTGGACAGGTAAAATGTCTAAACACCTGTTATTGTAGTAGGACTAGTTCAACAGTTTAATTTTTACATTTAGCTGAACTGTGAAATTAGCATCAAATGCTGAATTCAGAAACTATTTGCTGAAGCTGAAACTAAGCAAAACTGTTAAAATGAGCTGAATGTTTTGAAAGATTTAGAAGCAAAAAGCACCAAAATGTAAATAAAGCACAAAAAGTGAAGACCGGACAAATCAATCCTAAACAGCAGAAAACTGAAATCTGAACAGTATTTAAAAATCTGGAAGCAAAAAGGTCTAAACACTTGTTGTTTGAGTAGGACTAGTTTAACAGTTTAATTTTTTGTTGAACTGTGAAATGAGTAGCATAAGCCGAATTCAGAAACGGATTGCTGAAGTTGTTGAATAGCTGAAGTAAGCTGAAACTAAGCTAAACTGTTAAATGAGCTGAACGTAGTGAAAGATGTGAAAGCAAAAAGCACAAAGAAGCAAAAAAAAAGCACAAAAAGTAAGTGAAGAATCAAAAAAACTAATTCTAAATAGCAGAAAACTCAAATCTGTGAACACTGTCTAAAAGAATTGGACAGGTAAAATGTCTAAACACCTGTTATTTTAGTAGGACTAGTTCAACAGTTTAATTTTTACATTTAGCTGAACTGTGAAATTAGCATCATATGCTGAATTCAGAAACTAATTGCTGAAGCTGAAACTAAGCAAAACTGTTAAAATGAGCTGAATGTTTTGAAAGATTTAGAAGCAAAAAGCACCAAAATGTAAATAAAGCACAAAAAGTGAAGACCGGACAAATCAATCCTAAACAGCAGAAAACTGAAATCTGAACAGTATTTAAAAATCTGGAAGCAAAAAGGTGTAAACACTTGTTGTTTGAGTAGGACTAGTTTAACAGTTTAATTTTTAGTTGAACTGTGAAATGAGTAGCATAAGCCGAATTCAGAAACGGATTGCTGAAGTTGTTGAATAGCTGAAGTAAGCTGAAACTAAGCTAAACTGTTAAATGAGCTGAACGTAGTGAAAGATGTGAAAGCAAAAAGCACAAAGAAGCAAAAAAAAAAGCACAAAAAGTAAGTGAAGAATCAAAAAAACTAATTCTAAATAGCAGAAAACTCAAATCCGTGAACACTGTCTAAAAGAATTGGACAGGTAAAATGTCTAAACACCTGTTATTGTAGTAGGACTAGTTCAACAGTTTAATTTTTACATTTAGCTGAACTGTGAAATTAGCATCATATGCTGAATTCAGAAACTAATTGCTGAAGCTGAAACTAAGCAAAACTGTTAAAATGAGCTGAATGTTTTGAAAGATTTAGAAGCAAAAAGCACCAAAATGTAAATAAAGCACAAAAAGTGAAGACCGGACAAATCAATCCTAAACAGCAGAAAACTGAAATCTGAACATTATTTAAAAATCTGGACAGCAAAAAGGTCTAAACACTTGTTGTTTGAGTAGGACTATTTTAACAGTTTAATTTTTAGTTGAACTGTGAAATGAGTAGCATAAGCCGAATTCAGAAACGGATTGCTGAAGTTGTTGAATAGCTGAAGTAAGCTGAAACTAAGCTAAACTGTTAAATGAGCTGAACGTAGTGAAAGATGTGAAAGCAAAAAGCACAAAGAAGCAAAAAAAAAAAAAAGCACAAAAAGTAAGTGAAGAATCAAAAAAACTAATTCTAAATAGCAGAAAACTCAAATCTGTGAACACTGTTTAAAAGAATTGGACAGGTAAAATGTCTAAACACCTGCTATTTTAGTAGGACTAGTTCAACAGTTTAATTTTTACATTTAGCTGAACTGTGAAATTAGCATCATATGCTGAATTCAGAAACTAATTGCTGAAGCTGAAACTAAGCAAAACTGTTAAAACGAGCTGAATGTTTTGAAAGATTTAGAAGCAAAAAGCACCAAAATGTAAATAAAGCACAAAAAGTGAAGACCGGACAAATCAATCCTAAACAGCAGAAAACTGAAATCTGAACATTATTTAAAAATCTGGACAGCAAAAAGGTCTAAACACTTGTTGTTTGAGTAGGACTAGTTTAACAGTTTAATTTTTAGTTGAACTGTGAAATGAGTAGCATAAGCCGAATTCAGAAACGGATTGCTGAAGTTGTTGAATAGCTGAAGTAAGCTGAAACTAAGCTAAACTGTTAAATGAGCTGAACGTAGTGAAAGATGTGAAAGCAAAAAGCACAAAGAAGCAGAAAAAAAGCACAAAAAGTAAGTGAAGAATCAAGAAAACTAATTCTAAATAGCAGAAAACAAATCTGTGAAAACTGTTTAAAAAATTGGACAGGTAAAATGTCTAAACACCTGCTATTGTAGTAGGACTAGTTCAACAGTTTAATTTTTACATTTAGCTGAACTGTGAAATTAGCATCATATGCTGAATTCAGAAACTAATTGCTGAAGCTGAAACTAAGCAAAACTGTTAAAATGAGCTGAATGTTTTGAAAGATTTAGAAGCAAAAAGCACCAAAATGTAAATAAAGCACAAAAAGTGAAGACCGGACAAATCAATCCTAAACAGCAGAAAACTGAAATCTGAACAGTATTTAAAAATCTGGAAGCAAAAAGGTCTAAACACTTGTTGTTTGAGTAGGACTAGTTTAACAGTTTAATTTTTAGTTGAACTGTGAAATGAGTAGCATAAGCCGAATTCAGAAACGGATTGCTGAAGTTGTTGAATAGCTGAAGTAAGCTGAAACTAAGCTAAACTGTTAAATGAGCTGAACGTAGTGAAAGATGTGAAAGCAAAAAGCACAAAGAAGCAAAAAAAAAGCACAAAAAGTAAGTGAAGAATCAAAAAAACTAATTCTAAATAGCAGAAAACTCAAATCCGTGAACACTGTCTAAAAGAATTGGACAGGTAAAATGTCTAAACACCTGCTATTGTAGTAGGACTAGTTCAACAGTTTAATTTTTACATTTAGCTGAACTGTGAAATTAGCATCAAATGCTGAATTCAGAAACTATTTGCTGAAGCTGAAACTAAGCAAAACTGTTAAAATGAGCTGAATGTTTTGAAAGATTTAGAAGCAAAAAGCACCAAAATGTAAATAAAGCACAAAAAGTGAAGACCGGACAAATCAATCCTAAACAGCAGAAAACTGAAATCTGAACAGTATTTAAAAATCTGGAAGCAAAAAGGTGTAAACACTTGTTGTTTGAGTAGGACTAGTTTAACAGTTTAATTTTTAGTTGAACTGTGAAATGAGTAGCATAAGCCGAATTCAGAAACGGATTGCTGAAGTTGTTGAATAGCTGAAGTAAGCTGAAACTAAGCTAAACTGTTAAATGAGCTGAACGTAGTGAAAGATGTGAAAGCAAAAAGCACAAAGAAGCAAAAAAAAAGCACAAAAAGTAAGTGAAGAATCAAAAAAACTAATTCTAAACAGCAGAAAACTCAAATCCGTGAACACTGTCTAAAAGAATTGGACAGGTAAAATGTCTAAACACCTGTTATTGTAGTAGGACTAGTTCAACAGTTTAATTTTTACATTTAGCTGAACTGTGAAATTAGCATCATATGCTGAATTCAGAAACTAATTGCTGAAGCTGAAACTAAGCAAAACTGTTAAAATGAGCTGAATGTTTTGAAAGATTTAGAAGCAAAAAGCACCAAAATGTAAATAAAGCACAAAAAGTGAAGACCGGACAAATCAATCCTAAACAGCAGAAAACTGAAATCTGAACATTATTTAAAAATCTGGACAGCAAAAAGGTCTAAACACTTGTTGTTTGAGTAGGACTATTTTAACAGTTTAATTTTTAGTTGAACTGTGAAATGAGTAGCATAAGCCGAATTCAGAAACGGATTGCTGAAGTTGTTGAATAGCTGAAGTAAGCTGAAACTAAGCTAAACTGTTAAATGAGCTGAACGTAGTGAAAGATGTGAAAGCAAAAAGCACAAAGAAGCAAAAAAAAAAAAAAAAGCACAAAAAGTAAGTGAAGAATCAAAAAAACTAATTCTAAATAGCAGAAAACTCAAATCTGTGAACACTGTTTAAAAGAATTGGACAGGTAAAATGTCTAAACACCTGCTATTTTAGTAGGACTAGTTCAACAGTTTAATTTTTACATTTAGCTGAACTGTGAAATTAGCATCATATGCTGAATTCAGAAACTAATTGCTGAAGCTGAAACTAAGCAAAACTGTTAAAACGAGCTGAATGTTTTGAAAGATTTAGAAGCAAAAAGCACCAAAATGTAAATAAAGCACAAAAAGTGAAGACCGGACAAATCAATCCTAAACAGCAGAAAACTGAAATCTGAACATTATTTAAAAATCTGGACAGCAAAAAGGTCTAAACACTTGTTGTTTGAGTAGGACTAGTTTAACAGTTTAATTTTTAGTTGAACTGTGAAATGAGTAGCATAAGCCGAATTCAGAAACGGATTGCTGAAGTTGTTGAATAGCTGAAGTAAGCTGAAACTAAGCTAAACTGTTAAATGAGCTGAACGTAGTGAAAGATGTGAAAGCAAAAAGCACAAAGAAGCAGAAAAAAAGCACAAAAAGTAAGTGAAGAATCAAGAAAACTAATTCTAAATAGCAGAAAACAAATCTGTGAAAACTGTTTAAAAAATTGGACAGGTAAAATGTCTAAACACCTGCTATTGTAGTAGGACTAGTTCAACAGTTTAATTTTTACATTTAGCTGAACTGTGAAATTAGCATCATATGCTGAATTCAGAAACTAATTGCTGAAGCTGAAACTAAGCAAAACTGTTAAAACGAGCTGAATGTTTTGAAAGATTTAGAAGCAAAAAGCACCAAAATGTAAATAAAGCACAAAAAGTGAAGACCGGACAAATCAATCCTAAACAGCAGAAAACTGAAATCTGAACATTATTTAAAAATCTGGACAGCAAAAAGGTCTAAACACTTGTTGTTTGAGTAGGACTAGTTTAACAGTTTAATTTTTAGTTGAACTGTGAAATGAGTAGCATAAGCCGAATTCAGAAACGGATTGCTGAAGTTGTTGAATAGCTGAAGTAAGCTGAAACTAAGCTAAACTGTTAAATGAGCTGAACGTAGTGAAAGATGTGAAAGCAAAAAGCACAAAGAAGCAAAAAAAAAGCACAAAAAGTAAGTGAAGAATCAAAAAAACTAATTCTAAATAGCAGAAAACTCAAATCCGTGAACACTGTCTAAAAGAATTGGACAGGTAAAATGTCTAAACACCTGCTATTGTAGTAGGACTAGTTCAACAGTTTAATTTTTACATTTAGCTGAACTGTGAAATTAGCATCAAATGCTGAATTCAGAAACTATTTGCTGAAGCTGAAACTAAGCAAAACTGTTAAAATGAGCTGAATGTTTTGAAAGATTTAGAAGCAAAAAGCACCAAAATGTAAATAAAGCACAAAAAGTGAAGACCGGACAAATCAATCCTAAACAGCAGAAAACTGAAATCTGAACAGTATTTAAAAATCTGGAAGCAAAAAGGTGTAAACACTTGTTGTTTGAGTAGGACTAGTTTAACAGTTTAATTTTTAGTTGAACTGTGAAATGAGTAGCATAAGCCGAATTCAGAAACGGATTGCTGAAGTTGTTGAATAGCTGAAGTAAGCTGAAACTAAGCTAAACTGTTAAATGAGCTGAACGTAGTGAAAGATGTGAAAGCAAAAAGCACAAAGAAGCAAAAAAAAAGCACAAAAAGTAAGTGAAGAATCAAAAAAACTAATTCTAAACAGCAGAAAACTCAAATCCGTGAACACTGTCTAAAAGAATTGGACAGGTAAAATGTCTAAACACCTGTTATTGTAGTAGGACTAGTTCAACAGTTTAATTTTTACATTTAGCTGAACTGTGAAATTAGCATCATATGCTGAATTCAGAAACTAATTGCTGAAGCTGAAACTAAGCAAAACTGTTAAAATGAGCTGAATGTTTTGAAAGATTTAGAAGCAAAAAGCACCAAAATGTAAATAAAGCACAAAAAGTGAAGACCGGATAAATCAATCCTAAACAGCAGAAAACTGAAATCTGAACATTATTTAAAAATCTGGACAGCAAAAAGGTCTAAACACTTGTTGTTTGAGTAGGACTAGTTTAACAGTTTAATTTTTAGTTGAACTGTGAAATGAGTAGCATAAGCCGAATTCAGAAACAGATTGCTGAAGTTGTTGAATAGCTGAAGTAAGCTGAAACTAAGCTAAACTGTTAAATGAGCTGAACGTAGTGAAAGATGTGAAAGCAAAAAGCACAAAGAAGCAAAAAAAAAAAAAAAAGCACAAAAAGTAAGTGAAGAATCAAAAAAACTAATTCTAAATAGCAGAAAACTCAAATCTGTGAACACTGTTTAAAAGAATTGGACAGGTAAAATGTCTAAACACCTGCTATTTTAGTAGGACTAGTTCAACAGTTTAATTTTTACATTTAGCTGAACTGTGAAATTAGCATCATATGCTGAATTCAGAAACTAATTGCTGAAGCTGAAACTAAGCAAAACTGTTAAAACGAGCTGAATGTTTTGAAAGATTTAGAAGCAAAAAGCACCAAAATGTAAATAAAGCACAAAAAGTGAAGACCGGACAAATCAATCCTAAACAGCAGAAAACTGAAATCTGAACATTATTTAAAAATCTGGACAGCAAAAAGGTCTAAACACTTGTTGTTTGAGTAGGACTAGTTTAACAGTTTAATTTTTAGTTGAACTGTGAAATGAGTAGCATAAGCCGAATTCAGAAACGGATTGCTGAAGTTGTTGAATAGCTGAAGTAAGCTGAAACTAAGCTAAACTGTTAAATGAGCTGAACGTAGTGAAAGATGTGAAAGCAAAAAGCACAAAGAAGCAGAAAAAAAGCACAAAAAGTAAGTGAAGAATCAAGAAAACTAATCCTAAATAGCAGAAAACAAATCTGTGAAAACTGTTTAAAAAATTGGACAGCTAAAATGTCTAAACACCTGTTATTTCAGTAGGACTAGTTTAACAGTTTAATTTTTACATTTAGCTGAACTGTGAAATAAGCATCATATGCTGAATTCAGAAACTAATTGCTGAAGCTGAAACTAAGCAAAACTGTTCAAATGAGCTGACTAGCGTTAAAATGTCAGCTATGCTTCTACTTTAGTTTTACGTGTATGGGGTTGGTTGGTTGGTTGGTTGGTTGGATGGATGGTTGGATGGTTGGTTGGATGGATGGTTGGATGGTTGGTTGGATGGATGGATGGATGGATGGTTGGTCTGTTGGTCGGTTGGATGGATGGATGGATGGATGGTTGGATGGTTGGTTGGTTGGTTGGTTGGTTGGGATGGATGGGATGGATGGATGGATGGATGGATGGATGGATGGTTGGATGGATGGTTGGTTGGTTGGTTGGTTGGTTGGTTGGTTGGTTGGTTGGTTGGTTGGTTGGTTGGTTGGATGGATGGATGGATGGATGGATGGATGGTTGGTTGGTTGGTTGGATGGATGGATGGATGGATGGATGGATGGATGGATGGATGGATGGATGGATGGTTGGTCTGTTGGTTAGTTGGTTGGTTGCTTGGATGGATGGAGGGATGGAGGGATTGAAGGATGGATGGATGGATGAATGGATGGTTGGTCTGTTGGTCGGTTGGATGGATGGATGGATGGTTGGATGGATGGATGGTTGGATGGATTGTTGGTTGGTTGGTTGGATGGATGGATGGATGGATGCAGGGATAGGACGGATGGATGGATGGTTGGTTGGATGGATGGATGGATGGATGGTTGGTTGGCTGGATGGATGGATGGATGGATGGTTGGTTGGTTGGTTGGATGGATGGATTCCTTGAGCCTGGTTTATGCTTCTCCGTCAGCTCCGCAAGGGACAGACACGCACGGATTGACGGAAGCGTTTTGCTCTCATACTTCTCCGTCTCCTGGAGAGTGTTGCAAAGCAATTGCCCGGCAGGACAGCAGAGGGTGGAGAGCTGTTCTGTGGTATCCTGTCATGTATCGGTCCAAGATAGTGTGTTTATATTGTGTTTTTTGTGTATATAAGAGACTTTTAACATGGACATATTTGTCTCTCATTCTCCCACCGCTTCATGCGCTCCCCACCTCTAAACCCACGTTTCCTGTCATTTCCGTCCACAAATAAAACGCTTGCTGCACATCTTTTCACTCCTCCAATCACGGGAGAATTAAACGTTCACATTTTTAGAGTTTTTTCGTGAGGTATTCGTCAAGCTTCTCCGTGTCTGCCGCTAGTTATTCTCGGCTCTCTTTATGTTTTTGAGGGTGCAATGGCGGCGCTGTAAACAACAGCGGCGTCCTGACCAATCACAAGCTTGCGTAATCCGTCTCGTTCGACGGATGTTTGAAAAAGTGGGCTCGACTCCGTACGTACTTGCGTGCCTGCCGGAGCCCTACGCAAGGACGGATAATGGCGTTGCGTGTCTCCGCATTGACGCAGACGGAGAAGCATAAATCAGGCTTTAGGCCTAGCCAATCGATTTGATGCCTCACATGCGTGGGTGTGTTATTCCATTTAGCCGGAAGATGATTGACCTCTCTCAACCAATCAGGGAGCTGGGAGGGAGCGGGGCACTTTCCCATCTTCTGACGGTCAATCAAATTGAACATGTTTCTAGTTTGAAGTACAAATGGTTCAAAAAGATCAAAAACAGGAGTCTGTTATTGGCTCAACATTCAGCTTTTTAATATTCATTCCTATGAGACTTGATTAAAGTGATATGTAGCTTCTTGTGTTGCCATGGTAACAGATAACGCATTTAAAATTGAATACAAGATTCCTGAGACCAAACTGGTCGATTTGATGTGTCATTTGTGTGGGTGCTGGATCCTGATTGGACAGAAAATGGTTGAACACTCTCAACCAATCAGAGAGCAGCACTGTTTTCCCGCCTTTTCCCCTTGGCTGTTGGAGGCCTGCAGCTGTACTCCTGTTAATGAGAGAAGCCTTAAAATCTGTCCTTCAGAAGTGAAATTGGACCTGTCAAACTTCTCATCACCATTCGAAAAGTACTGCACCGATTTGAAAAATTCAAAAAGCGTGAGTGGCAGAAGACTTTGATGATCATCTGTGCCGATTTGTATGTGCCTACCATGAATTGTCTAGAAGCTATGACGAGAAACTTTTAGCTGTGTGAAGCCGATCTCAGGAGAAAATCTCTCTTCCTTTAACATGGGTTTCAATGAGACAGAATCTGGGTCTCTCCTCCTTCTGAGGCTTGTAGCTAAAGAACGGTAACACCTACAGAGAAAATGAAACCCATTCTGAAAAGCTGACAAAAATTCCTACTTTTTGGGTTATAATTTGTTTTGGTAGTCCAAACGGTCTGGGGGTAGTAAAGAGTTGTTCACAGAAGATGTGAAGTTCAAAAGTTAGAGTGCGGAATCTTCAGTTTACAGTGGGGAGAGACATTTTTTTAAATTTGAATTTTCTCAAACAAGTTAACCGTACGACCACAATGTTTGGAGTACAGTCATGGATTATAGCTCAAAACGAAGGTATTTTTGTTAGCTGTAAGCCAGTGTGTGTTTCATTTCAATCGGACCTACGGTTCTCTTGCTACAATGCCAGAAATGGAGCAAGGGAGGGTCACTGCTCCTATCTTTCCCCATTATAACTTTTGTGAATTTTTCTGAAAATTTCAAGTCGTACCTCAACTTCTACCTGCGATTTTAGAAAAAGCGTAAAAGATATCAAAAAGCCTCTTTAATATGTTAAACAGGAAAGTCTTGTGAGTTTGTTAAACTTTGAATGAAGTCTCTGAGTTAAAAGGAACCCAGTAGAGTTTTAGGTCAAAAAGGTGATAGGAATTTGCTGAAAATTGACCAATCCCATTCATTTCAATGGGAATTTTTTTGCAGAAAAAGCTTAATAACTCGAAAAATTTTAAAGATATCAATGCCAAAAGTAATAGCCGGAAAGAGCTTAACGAGCTGAACGTTTTGGTATAAAATAGTTGAAATAGCTCAAAATTTGAAGGAGAAGAAGCGGTTCAAAAAGTGTACGGAAGCAGAATAAGAAGAAGAAGAAGAAGAACTAGAAAAATTGCATTTATTGCACAAATGCTGTTTGAATGCTGGATAGCTGAAACTGTAAGCTGAAGCTGCTGAACAGCTGAACTGAAGCTGAAACAAAGCAAAACTGTCCAAATGAGCTGAATGTCTTGAAAGATGTAGAAGCAAAAAGCACCAACAAGCAAATAAAGCACAAAAAGTAAGTGAATAATAGAGAAAAATAATGCTAAATAGCAAAAAAAAAAAAATAAATAAATAAAATAAAAAACTTTAATCTGTGAACATTGTATAAAAATCTGGACAGCTTAAATGTCTAAACACCTGTTATATCAGTTGGACAAGTTTAACAGTTTAATCTTTACATTTAGCTGAACTGTGAAATTAGCAGTATATGCTAAATTTGCTGACTGATTGCTGAAGTTGTTGAATAGCTGAAGTAAGCTGAAACTAAGCTAAACTGTTAAATGAGCTGAATGTAGTGAAAGATGTGAAAGCAAAAAAGCACAAAAAGTATGTGAAGAATCAAGAAAACTAATCCTAAATAGCAGAAAACTCAAATCTCTGAACACTGTTTAAAAAAATTGGACAGCTAAAATGTGTAAACACCTGTTATTTCAGTAGGACTAGTTTAACAGTTTAATTTTTACATTTAGCTGAACTGTGAAATTAGCAGTATATGCTAAATTTGGTAACTAATTGCTGAAGGTTTTGAATAGCTGAAGTAAGCTGAAACTAAGCTAAACTGTTAAATGAGCTGAACGTAGTGAAAGATGTGAAAGCAAAAAGCACAAAGAAGCAAAAAAGCACAAAAAGTAAGTGAAGAATCAAGAAAACTAATTCTAAATAGCAGAAAACTCAAATCTGTGAACACTGTCTAAAAAAATTGGACAGGTAAAATGTCTAAACACCTGTTATTTTAGTAGGACTAGTTCAACAGTTTAATTTTTACATTTAGCTGAACTGTGAAATTAGCATCAAATGCTGAATTCAGAAACTAATTGCTGAAGCTGAAACTAAGCAAAACTGTTAAAATGAGCTGAATGTTTTGAAAGATTTAGAAGTAAAAAGCACCAAAATGTAAATAAAGCACAAAAAGTGAAGACCGGACAAATCAATCCTAAACAGCAGAAAACTGAAATCTGAACATTATTTAAAAATCTGGACAGCAAAAAGGTGTAAACACTTGTTGTTTGAGTAGGACTAGTTTAACAGTTTATTTTTTAGTTGAACTGTGAAATGAGTAGCATAAGCCGAATTCAGAAACGGATTGCTGAAGTTGTTGAATAGCTGAAGTAAGCTGAAACTAAGCTAAACTGTTAAATGAGCTGAACGTAGTGAAAGATGTGAAAGCAAAAAGCACAAAGAA
>NC_091759.1:12818554-12838554 GCF_043380555.1 Nothobranchius furzeri
AGAAATGTTGTACATCAACTGTTGCTATTGGTGACATTTTAGCATGAAGGTATGCTGGAAAAGGTCTAGATATTGACCATCGACTGACCATGACCTCTGCATATCAGCATCGGTAATAGAAAAACTATATCGGTCTGCCTCTACCCTCCAGCCTTTTTTAGGTCTTTGTAGTCTCTGAGAGTTCATAAAATGAGAAAAAACTCTGAAAATTTGGTGAAAAAGATGAACTGTAACTGTATTTTAATATATATGAAGGCTCATGGGAATTCTATGCTCTCCTAGTTGGGATTAAGTAGGAATGACCTCTTAACTATGAATATGTTGAGTAGGCAGTCTTAATATTCTATTTTTATTAGCTTTTTTTGCTTCTTCCTTTATTTATTATTGTCTTAATATTTTGTCACAGAACCAGTGGTGCAGGAGCCTCCTCATCCTCAGTACAGCCACTTCATCCTGGTTTCTAACCTGCGTGCTCACCTGTACGTCTCCCTGGAGAAGAACGCCTGGCTGCAGAAGCGTATCGAGGAGCTAGAGGAGGAGAGGAACTTCCTGCGCTGTCAGCTGGACCGCTTTATCATCAGCATGAGGGGCCCGGATGGTAAGGTGTTGGGAGAAAATGTTGAGTTTGTAACACGATTCTTGTATTTTTAGTGTTTTTGACGCTTTCAGTGAATGAGTGGTGCGGAGATGTCCAGCGTGTGAAGGTTCAGCCTGCCAGTTCTCCATCTCCTCCTTCCCCCATGACCACCCGGTCTGGTATGACCCTCAAGCGCATCCAAGGCTCAGGACCTCGGAGCCGCCGGAGCATCGCGGTCCCAGGTGTGGAAATTTATGAAATCCCTTTCTATGTTGTTTTTTTTTTCTTTTGTTGTTTACGTTTTTTTATTTTTATTATTATTTATTGGCGGCAGTCAAGCAGGAGTTTCATGTGGAAGAGGACTACACTGAGGATGAGTATGTGGAGGAAGAGGAAGAAGAGGAGGAAGACGAGGAGGACGACTCATCTGTGGAGAAGGGGACAAAGAAGAAGGGTAAAGGGCGAGGCAATGGAGAGCCGAGGATGAAGATGAGGAGGATCTTCAGGATCACACACGGCAGGGAGAGACAACGAGGTAATGACCTAAAGATCTGTCTTATGGTAGAACTTTTACAAAAGCTGAAAAGATGTGGGCATTTTTGATTATTTAATGTATATTTAGTCAATTTCAAAGTATTTTGTGTGTAAAAATATGAATAATTACTAGTTTACTTGTTGTGCATGGCTTCCTGAAGAGCTTTAGTAAAGAGAAATGGAGTATACGTTCAACTTGACTGAGCTAATGGCTAGTCTAAAAAACGCTAGAAAAAAAGTGGATGTTTGATGTTTTAATTAGGCTTTAATCACCAAAAATTCGCTGTGGTTTATGTAAACGTGGTTTTAGAAATATTTCCACTGCTTTGAGGTTATTTACAAAACGATGATATCAGCAGCAGCAAAACATAGCATTTCTGATCCATCCAGGGATCAAGTCTGGTAGGAGTTTTAATATATCTGATAAAATCACCGTGTAACATCAAAGAAGCAGTTATTTAAAAGTTCAAATGAGATCTGCAGAAGCTAACAGGAAGTAGGTGCTGTTTAATGGGCTCGACACACGGGAGGCGACATCGCCTCTCCTCCATTCATTTTCAATGAGACATGCGCGACAAAGCGATAATCGCGGGTCTCCCTCCTACCAAGCGAAACGCGAAAAACGTGCATGTGCAATTTTGCGCTCGTGCACGTGTCGTGCACAGGTGACCCAGCGACGTGATCCCAGAAAGTTGAAACATTTTCAACTTTTCATCGCTGTCGCTCGGACGAGGACCAATCAACGGAGGTTTCATTCACTGACCAATGAGTGGACAGGATGCTCCGTACACCTCCGAGCAAACATGGAGGAGAAGTTGATTATTATTATGTTTTATAGTAAAATCAGGAGTAAGATTTCACATAACTCTAGCAGCACCTTGTGAAACATCATATCTACCACTTTATTAACTCTGAACTGCTTAAATAACCTTAATTCCCTCCAACCTGACACAGCCAAACAAAACAACGGAGGATTCGATTTCGCCATGGAACAGAACGCGTAGACGGCTTTGCCGCTGGCCGCTACCGCCGGTCGCCTCCCGTGTGTCAGGTAATAAACGCGACGGCGACAAGTTTCGCTGATCGCGGTCGTTTGTCGCCTCCTGTGTGTCGAGCCCATTAGGCTTTAAGCAGTTAGTAACTCTCATTCTCCAAACTGAGGCCGCTGAGAGAGCTTTACACAATGGGTTAAATAGTGATTTGTTTATATATTTGACTTTTTGAACAGGATATTCAAGGATTTTTAAAAGCCTTAAATTTGATTTTCCGTAGTTAATGCTGTTTAAGTCTGTAAAGTGAGGTAAACTGAGAAACATGTAGTTCATTTTGAAATCTGATCATCATGCAGGCTGAATGTGAAAATAAGTCTTCCACCCCTATTTCCTGCATTAGCCACTGAAAGAAAATATACGGGGAAACGCTTGGGTCAGAAAAACCACAGATCTACGTCTTACTATAGACCAGCATTCAATAACGTACCCATCGCTGCTCGCAAATGACGAAGGCTGTGCTGGGTTTTGCAGCCAGGAGAGAGCAGAGTACATCTTGGCTATAGAAGCTAACTGTTAGCATTAGCAACTCCACAACATGGCAGAACAGTGAATATTTCATTATAGAATTCTTACATATTGCTCCTTTAAAGAATGTCTTAAATTTGGATTCCTTAATCCTGCAGATAACCTGTTAAAATGACCAAAGTATAACTTTTAAGACCTGCTTAATAGAAAAGGATCAACTTAGTTATTAAAAAAAAAACACTAGACTGAAGCTAAGTCAAGTACTTTATTATTTCATGTCACATTTCAATTTTCTTCACACGTCCCTTTACCAGTCAAAGACCCAGATGGAGTCCTGATTCGTTATAAGAAGATCCTGTCCACCTACCAGCGTGTGAGGAGCATGTCGCGAGCCTTTCAGATCCACGGAGTGGACCGGAACACGATGGCCTCCACCTCTCCGATCGCAGAGCTGCTGCTGGTGGCTCCAGAGAAGGTTCAAGCATAAATTTGGCCTCAAGAGGCAAAACAAACATGTTCAGACATAAATCAATCATTGTGTAAAACACTAACGTAAACTTTGTTATGAAGAATTTCAAAGGTTTTGTGAAAGAGCTTGTTCGTAAGAATGTTAAATTACCTGTTCAACTGGTTACTGTAAAATAAAAACCTTAAATAGATTATTTACTTTAAATTTGTGATGAGAACTCTTAATTACATCAGAAAATATGTCAGTTTATGGTTTTAGTTTCCACACTTCTGATGAGCTTCAACAATCCTGCAGGTGACAGATGTTGGAGAGTTTGAGGCGTCGAAGGAGAAGCTTCTGGATTACGCCCGGCGCTGCTACAAGACCATGGATGACGAAACTCACGTCAAGGTCCAGAACCTGAAGAAGACCCACAAGCTGCTTCCAATCTCCTACAGGTTCAGAAACTGATTATGAGTGAAGGAAGATCAAAACTGTGAGCTTTTTGTTTTCTAGATGCACGTTTCTGTAGGTGTCAGAGCGATCTAAAATCTAAAAAAAAAAGTTGTGTTTTTATTGGATGAAGAATTTTTTCTTTGTGTTTTGTTCTATTTCTGATTTGTATGCATGTTCAAATTCAAACCATGACATATATATGTTTTGTTTAAGAGAGATTTGCTGCTGTATTTAAGTTAACGTCATGAGAATAGTTGTTATTGCTTTTGGGAGTTTTTGATGGCAGATAAAAATTGGCACAAAGTGTAAAAAGATAAATGCTGCTAGCCCGTTTTTGTTAGTCGTTATTGTTGTATAGATCCATTTCTATCAAAATGTTAATAAAACACATATTAAGCATGTGCATGCCTATTATTAATACTGAGAGCAACAAAATGACAAATGTATTCATCTGTAAATAAAGCAGCCCTACAAGTGTGAAACAAAGGCATTAAACCAAAAATATTCATTCTCAGTTTGAGTTGCAGCATTCAGCCTGCAGCGCCCTCCAGTGTACAGAAATATTAGTGTAGAACATTGCACTTTAACACTGCTGTTCTGTATAAATGACTACATTATAACCATATGGTGAGACAGTACAGTGACATTGTGAGCGTCACTCTTATTAGGTGAAGTATTTAAGAAACATCACACACTACGAACAAGCCAACATTAGGTTAAAAAAGCATGGGATTACCAGGCATGCACATGAAAGAACAATTTTAAGTTTGACAATTCTGTCAAATCAAGTAGAAAAAACAGTTGCAGAGGTACCTGAAAGCGTCTGATTTTCACATTTAAAAAACAACATAGTGATAATAGTTTAAACCAAATGATGTGGCATGCTATGTCTTTCATTTTGTCACAGCAAGTCTTTATTTACCATAAATCTGTTTCCTGACAGTTTTCTACACAGACCCATAAGCTAGTACCAGTGCTCCATCACGTTATCCCTCTTTGGAAAGCTCTCTACATCAAATTGGAACAGCTGTTTTAAATCAAATGTCAGGAAAACGTTTCCTGATGATCCACTGCAAGTCAGGTGAGTAACATGCATTAAGTATTGGAAGCAGTTACGTCAGATGAGAAGTGCTGCTGCAGTTTGTGACAAAACAGCATTTCAGCATGGTTGCAAACTAGCTGGATGCACTAAAACATGGAAGGATAACTAGATCTGATTTACAAACTACCTAAAGTATAAAAGTAATGCAAATTTTTTAAATATTAATTTTAAGTATAAAAGCCATGCTACGACACCTCCCACCCAAAAAAATAAAATTAAACATCGTCATAGACAACAATGTTCATGTTGACACATTTGCAACAAACTATGGTGCCTGTTTCAGCTGCAATTATATGCCTATTGGAAATTAATGTTTTTAGTGCAGTTAAGGCCAATTTAAGAGCCATAATGTGTCACAAATGTAGATGTTAAAAATTACCAACCTCACTCCATTGAGATGGTACATTGCTATTTATCTGGGTAGGTTTTATGTTTTTGAGTTTTTCCTGGAAAGTACAGCAGACATTTATGAAAACTAGTAAAGGTGCTTTTTCCTGCATTAATCAAGTTTGTGTCCGCGTGTAAAACAATAAACATTCATTTTACAGCAACGCAACTGTGATTTATGCAGGTTTTGCTCAGCCTTGATTAATTCATCACCAACGAATAGCAAAAGGCACTGGTAATGGTATTCTGTAATAAAATGGGGTAATATGACAATAAAGGTTTTGTTATAACACTTTAAAATTTAAGTTGCATCAATTAAAGTACAATAAAACAGATACAAACACTCACAAATGAAGAATTAAAAGAATGAATTGGAACAAACTCTATAAGGAATGTAAAAAATTTCTAATTGTGTAAAAGTTAAACATAAAGCTGAAAATGAAAAATAAGGTTTTTAGTTCTGCTTTAATTACTTCAGCCTGAATTTAGCGTGTTTTTTTAATTTATTTATTTTTTTTATTTTGTTGAGCAGCACGGGCCACAGTAAGTTTTTGCCTCTTGAAGACAATAAACTTCATTTCCCAGAAAACCCAGCGGCACATGAGGCGGAGATGAAACTTGTTTCACTCTTTAACCTTTCACATCGTCCAATCGTAATGCGAGATGCGCAGGAAGTAGTACAAACCTACATCTTGACGGACAGCTACAGCTGACCAATAAAATTAGGGCAGTTGCGGCAGTTCACCAATCACAGGAAAAGTAGGCGGGACTCCTGCCCGACAGGGCATCGAAGGAGGAGGTGTTCCTGGTAGCCATCTTGGATTTGCGGAGTGATTGTTTAGCGAGAAGAATTGACAATTTTTAAAAAATAAGCTTGTTTAATAAACCGCTGAGGAATAATCGGAGTGTAGCAACTGAGAAACTCAATCTGAACTTGGAAAAACCCAGGTAAGTATGCTCCAAAGCTAGCGGTGATGAAATTATGAGGCTTTCCTCCTCTCTGTTTCCCCTCTTCTGTTTCCAAACTGTCTCCCCTCACCAAGCAGCGTAGCCGGTGGGAAGCTGGAGCTCCCGATATTAGCAACAGCTTGTTTTCTGAGTTGTTGCTTTTAAACGCTAAAGCCTAATTTATCAAGCGGGACCGCCAGTAAGCCATTACCTTGACTTTCTTTTCAAGTGTTCATTTGGTCGGATGTTGAAACGCTCAGGCTGCTGTTGATGATGACCGCATTGTTTATAAACATCGCGGGTTAGCAAACACTTGTCCTTCGGTTGTGGACAGTACTGGACCTTTTGGTCAAACTTGTTCCCGGGGTGCTGCATTATGAGATTGTGGACACCTTGGTGCCAAAGAAAGATCACGTTTAAACTCAGCTGTTGAGACTGAATTTATGTGTGCAGCTCTGTCTCCAGATGTTTGCACCTGTTTGGAAAAGTAACACTGAACTTGTTTGTTTAGACTATACTAGTTATTGTTTGAAAACTAACGGCATGCAGGAGAAAAGCACGAAAGCTAACGCTAAGTTTTCCAGAATGCTTTGGTTTAAAAGTCTGTGAACTTTCTCAGAATGCTTTATTTAATATTAAAATCCTGTTTGGTTTTCAGTTTAAGATGTTTTTAGTGATAAACATGATGCATCAATAACTACTCCATAGTATCTGTGTCCTTTAATTTTTCATAAATTACATTTCAGAATTATCCCAAAGGAGGTTTAGTTCATGCTTATGCAACTTATAGAAGTAGTGCAGAAATCATAACGATTACCAAAGCATAATTTGGTTGTGGTGTCAAGTATTTGCACACATTTGTATATTGCATAAGGACATAGTGAAACATTAAACCAGACTCCAGATATTTAATACTATTTGTCAAATCAGAAATAATGATGAACAACAACTCTATTTTCATACCGGTGTACACATCAGGACATCCTGGTTGTAGAGCAATAATCTAAAATTGATATTATTTCAGTTTATTTGCTTGTTATTTTTCTCAGATTATTTACTTTGCATTTATTAGTGAATATAGGAATATTGCCACTTGCTTTTTAGATGTTTCTGATGCTAAAGGTACTCTAAGGTACAAAAAAAAACTATCATTAAGAATGAAAACAACTTTTAACTCTTTGTTCTACCAGTGTTGGTCAGTTTTTTTCTTCTTTGTCTTCCTTTTCCTGGGAAGCAAAACTCCTCTCGAGAACAATTAATCTAAATTTGATTCCAACAATTAAAAAGCAAAAACAGACGCAAAAATAGAGCAACACTCTTGACGAGTCAGGTGTTGACAGGAAGTCTTAACCCCTAACATCACGTAGATAAACACAGTGCGAGTACTTTTTAGGTATAGGTCCTGACTACATAACTTGTCAAAAAATTTCTGTCTTTGCATATTTTAGTTAGTCTTTGTACTAAGTCATCATTCCCAATTTCACTTTCTTGTCCTTGCAGGGAAATTGGCTTTGCAGGCAGATGATGACAACCAGTCACCGTCCCTAGCAGAACAGGAATTAATAAACTCAAAATCATCAGATATCAGACATTTAAACATTTAAATTGGCATTTCATACTCATTAAATACTGAATACCTAACATAGTGATCATAATGATGTGTTTTTTATCCTGTTGAAATTAGTTTCTAGCAACTTTTTACCAGGCGGTTGGAAGTGTTATTCAAAAATCAGAGACAGATCAGGCAGTTTGTTGATAACAATTTTTCTAGCAACCATAACAATGCATTCTAGCCTCTCTCTTTTAATCAATCAATCAATCAAAGCTTTATTTAAAAAGCATCTTCCTCAACCCTGTCAGGAAGCCCAAGGCGCTGAACATGGTACAGTTGAAGGTAAATATATTGAATAAATCAAAAATAAAAGCAATTCAAATTACTACATACAAATTACAAAAAAGGTGAAACATTCTGGTACAGGACAAATGTGTAAAACAATGGATAGAGTGAACCAATGAAAACTGTGAAATAAATTCAACATAAAAGAGGGCCAAAATCAAACAGTGTCAGGAAACGCCAAGTGGAGGAGGTGGGTTTTTAGGTGACTCTTAAAGACTGGCAGAGATCAGGACAGCCTAACTGAGGGTAGCAACTGGTTCCAGAGTGACGGTGCTAGGACTGAGAAAGCCCGGTCCCCGCGAGTACGGCACCTAGAACGAGGGACAGCGAGCAGGCCTTGGTCAGAGGAGCGCAGAGCGCGTGATGGGGAGTGTCTGTTCAGGAGTGTGGCTAGATAGGGGGGAGCACCACCCTGGAAGAAATGATGAACAAAGACGAGGATTTTGAATTATAAGCGAAAGCAAACCGGAAGCCAGTGCAGGGAGGCCAGAACCGGACTGATCTGGTCCCAGTCAGGAACCTGGCTGTGCTGTTCTGCACAACCTGTAGGCGACGCAGTGATGACTGACACAACCCTGCATAGAGAGCTGCAGTAGTCAAGCATAGAAATTACAAAGGCATGCAGTACCCGCTCCAGGTGGGCTCTCGACAGCATATGTTTGATTTTTGCAAGGCGTCTCAGGTGAAAGAAACTGGACCGGATCACAGAATTGATGTGAGCGTCAAATTTAAGTCCAGCATCAAGTTTCACCCCCAAACTGGTCACAACTGGTTTTGAGTAGGGAGAAAGAGGCCCAAGATCAACATAACGATCCACATTCCTGCTGTTGGGGTGAAAAACAATGAGCTCTGTCTTTCCCTCATTCAGATGTAGATAGTTGGACATTAGCCAAGACTTCACCTCATTAATACAGGACTCTAAAGGACTGGATAGAGTGACCTTTCTCCTGACACAATGGAGAGTAAATCTGGCAATCGTCAGCATACATATGGAATGAAAGGCCATGTTTACGAAAGATTGACCCCAGAGGTAGCAGATAAATGGCAAACAAAAGTGGACCAAGGATCGACCCCTGCGGGACCCCCCAGCGGAGCCCCTCCCAAGAAGAAAAAACATCACCCAGTTTAACGCAGAATTTCCTGTTGTGGAGATACGATCTAAACCAATCCAGAGCTGACCCTTTGATCCCAACCCATCGTTCCAAGCGGTCCAGTAGAATCGCGTGGTCAACTGTGTCGAAGGCTGCTGTTAGGTCTAACAACAGAAGCAGCACAGATGTACCCTGATCTAGTGATAGATAGATGTCATTTAGGACCCTCAGTAGAGCAGACTCTGTGCTATGGCCAGACCTGAACCCTGATTGGAAAACCTCAAACAGATCAGAGTCAGCTAAATGTGAGACCAGCTGCTGATAAACGACTTTCTCAAGCAGTTTAGATGTAAAGGGCAGGGTAGAGATAGGCCTGTAATTTTCTATCACAGAGACATCAGCACCAGGTTTCTTCAGGGTCGGCCGAATAACTGCTGCTTTCAAAGCAGCTGGGACCACACCTGTGCTGAGGCTCCCATTGATAATCTGACCAAGTGAAGGGCCAAGGCACGGAAAGGCAGCCTTCCAGAGACGAGAAGGCAGAACATCAGGTGGAGAGCCTGATGGCTTCTGCCTCGCAACAAGCTTACTCAGCTCAGAATAAGAAACAGTATTGAGGGAGCTCAGGGTGGGTGGTGATGGAGGAACTGGAACCGGGTCAACAGAGTTACCAGAAATAGCTGCTCTAATGCCTGATACTTTATCAACAAAGAATCTGTGAAAAGCTTCAGAGTTTCCAGCAGCTGTAGGAGACATGGTGCTAGGCTCCTGATACACCAGAACAGAGTTTAGTGTTTTGTAGAGAATCCTGGGATTCTTGGAGTTTGTTTCAATGATGTCTGCAAAATAGGCCGTTCTGGCAGCCCTCACTGCATCCTGATAAGCAACCAGAGATGCTCTGAACAACTCACGCGAGACCTGTAGGCCATCCTTTTTCCACTTTCTCTCAGAGGATCTACACGCCCGCCTACAAGCCCGTGTGACATCAGAGAGCCAAGGCTCCCTCCTAGGCCTAGACTTGCAAAGCTTGGGAGGGGCAACCACGTCCAGGACCTGATTACAAAGTACATCAACGTGTTGTGAATAGTGATCAACGTTAGATGGATCTGGGTTAAAGGTCTCTAACCTTACAGACATACAGTCCACAAACTTTGAAATAGTTTCTGCATCCAGGGCTCTGAACCTAGTAGCTGGAGCTTCACACACAGGGACAGGACATGGCAACGTAACATCACAGAGTATTGGAGAGTGGTCAGAGAACACAGGAGGCAACATCACAAGGTTCATGACAGGGAGACCAAAAGAGAGAACCAGGTCCAGGGTGTGACCCCTGGCATGAGTTGGGGATGATACCCATTACCCATTTTACTTTGTCTGCTAATTAAAAAGCTACTGAACCGGGTCACTGAAGCTTAGCTGTCAATATCTCACATTATAAGTTAGTAAGTAAATTTTATTTATAAAGCACTAACCACAGAAATAGAATCACAAAGTGCTTCACATAGATCAAAATAAAACAAAGTCATAAAATCATAATGATCTCGAAACAGAAATAGATTAACATCAGAAAAAAGTCATAAAATTATAAAATTTCATAAACAGATGAGAAATAAAAAATTTGAGTTAAAAATAAGAAAGTAAAAGTTTTAGGTAAAAGTCGGGGTGCAACAGTCTGGAAGGAGCCATCACCTCCACTTTTAAATCTGTTCTTTGGAACTTCTAGAAGGTTCTGGTGTGTGGACCTGAGGGCTCGGGTTGGAGCATAAGGCTTTAACAGTTCAGTAATATAGGGAGGAGCTTGACCATGTCGAGCCCTGAAAGTAATCGTCAGGTTTCTAAAACGAACTCTAAAGTTAACGGGTAACCAGTGCAGAGACATCAGAATAGGAGTGATGTGTGCTCTTCTGTTTGCTCCAGTTAGGAGCCTCGCTGCAGAGTTTTTGTTT
Organism: Nothobranchius furzeri; assembly: GCF_043380555.1. Classification (NCBI taxonomy): domain Eukaryota; kingdom Metazoa; phylum Chordata; class Actinopteri; order Cyprinodontiformes; family Nothobranchiidae; genus Nothobranchius; species Nothobranchius furzeri. The sequence continues at coordinate 12,829,458 of NC_091759.1, forward strand.
AAACATGTGGAGTGTGTTGCAGTAATGTAGACAGGAGGAGATAAAGGCTTGGATTATTACAGTAGATCAAAATGAAAGTTCACCCTGGAGTGATCACATCACCTTGTGGCAGGTTGAAACATCATTGGACTAAATCGAAATGTTTCAGATGAGTTAAAACAGCCTAGTTGAAATAATATTAGTAACAAAATAAATGTCAAAATTCTGCTCTGTTAGCTAACACCTTATCTGTGCTGAATTCACAGAAAACTATGAGTTTGAGTAAGACTCAGAAAGTTCATTTACTCTTTTTTATGATGTTGCAGAATTATTGTTCAGATTTGTAAATGGGGCTGTATCACAGTATCAATGATTGCAATACAGTTATCCCTCGCTACTTCGCGGTTCGTTCATCGTGGATTCGCTGCTTCGCGGATTTTTTCTTTGGAGCATTTTTCAGGGGGAATTCGCAGATTCGCGGTATTTTTCACTGATTCGCGGTATTTTTCTATGCGAAATATCAAGAAATTCTTGTTTTTTTTTTCATCAATTTCATCATAAAATGCACTTTCTGTAATAAAACTAAAAAAAACAAGTAAAAAAATTTTTTTCTTGAGTTTTACCCACAAAAAGAGAATGTGATCATACGATAATTCAATAGGGAGCGTGGTTTCACAGACGTGGAAGTGATAGCGTCGGTGAAACGCCGGCTGATCTAGGAAACCCCCGAGCGTTCGAGCGTCAACGAAGTGACACGGAAATGCCGGGCTTTCCAGAAGTAAGTAAGATAACTTACAATGAGCTGATAGTTCGTTGGATTGATCGGTAGGTTGGAAACTGATCATGAATCTGAAGAAACGATGACTGAGTGGTGAGCTGGAAAGGCGACTTCCGTTTATAGTCGCGGTTTGTGACGTAGGTGCGACGTGAAGGGAATCCCCGCAAGGGGCATGCTGGGTGTCCCTACTTCGCGGATTTTCACCTATCGCGGCCAGGTCTGGAACGCATCTAGCGCGATAAACGAGGGATTACTGTATCAGTTTTGCAAAGGGTTGCACCAAATCCCATGAGTGAGCTGCTTTCCCCTAATAATTTGGTTCAGATGCAAACGGACCAACGACCAAAAAAGATGATGGGAGCATTGTGATATAGGAGTGGCATGTTTTCCTAACATCCCTAGTCCAAAACCTTTTTCTACAGCAACAGGGAAGGGACAGGACAGCAGGGACATAGACTTTTTGTTGTAGGAAACATCTTGTTCATGTTTCATTGCTTTTGTGCAAATGATGTGAAAGTGTAGATGCTTTCTTGCTTTAAGATCTGTGGACATCATGGTTCTTTTTATTTGTTGCACAGTTCTTAAACAGTCTTAGATAAATTACTTGATTATACAGAAGAAGGAAGAGAAACTCATGAAAAGGGAAGCAAGGGCGTTTTTTAATGTGTGGCAATATTAATTACGTGTTCACACCTGCTCTTTATTATAAGTAAACACATTAAATTATTGACTAATAGTACTTTTCTAGAATAAAAATTTCTATCGCTGATTGTGGAGTTTCTCTAAGTTCTTATGCAGAGATGCGTTAGAAAAAATCTGGTGATCAGAATGAGCCCGTAATCTGAATGATTGGCTTAATCTGTGGTTAACAAAACAAATAATTTTTTTATGCTATTGAAGAGACGTTGCCGAGCAGTTGTAAACTTTCAGACATTTTCTTGATCTGTAAACTTGATAATTGCTAGTTTATACTTGACATAACTAATGTCCCATGTCAAAGTTTTACTTCTAGAAGTACAGTTCTCACGTTAATCAAGGATAAATAAAGTATTCCGTTAGTTACAGTTGCGCGTGGAACGTTTCTTCGTGGCCGTGGCGCTGGGATTTCAGCCGTGGTGCAATGCCACGCCTGAGCCTATGTAAAGGGAACACTGAAGCTCACAAAGGCGACTGTTCTCCATCGCAACATGCTCCCTTTAAGGCAGGGGTGTCAAACTCAAACTCACACGGGGCCGAAATGAAACTCTGGGACGGAGTCGAGGGCCAAACTTAATATTTTTTGAAAAAGTGACGGCAAATTTGCACATTTTCATTATCAACATATATGCAATTTTGAACCTTTAAATTTGGAAATAAACTTATTTCTGCATTAACACTGAATGTGGAATAACCAAATTACACACGAGCAAGTCAGTTTTAAATAAAAGGCATCAGCGGTATTCATTACTTGTGGTATAATCAGCATTTTTTAAATCTATTCAGGATTTATGTTTTCTTGTTGATTCATTTTTCTTATTTTTTATTCTCCTTTTTTTCTCCTGTAACTTATTACATCGCTGTTGTGACGTCTAGCTTTCCCCACTGAGGAACAATAAAGGGATTTTCTATTCTATTCATCTATCTGCAGCCTTTCCACTTCCTGTTTACTGTAGGTTAAATGTTTTCTCACGGGCCAACAACAAAATAAAAATATCATTTTATCTTAAATGAAAATGCAACATCTCACCTGTTAACTTTCATGTTTTGGAGCAGAAAAAGAGCATAAAACCAACATATTTAAAGCTCAGTTTGCTCCACTGGTTTACTGTGATGCTCACCTGTTCCAGCCAGATACCTGCATCATGGGGTTGATCTGAGCTGAGGAGGAGACTCCTGTTGTTTTGTTCATCTTCATCATAATAATGACAACATTAGATGACAACAGGTGCTCACATAGGTTTGTGCTGCTGAACATGTCTGAGCAGCTTGACCACGTAGTTGTGTGTCGGGGGGGGGGGGGGGGGAACACAACCACAGAGCCGTGCTGGTTTGAGCGTGTCGCTGTTCGCTGGAGTTATATCAGCTCTGTCTGGACGTTAGTTGGAAAACTTTCTCTTTCAGTCGTGAACACATAACTGAGCGGCTAGAATCTCCTTTTCTGGGCTTCAAAGTCAGAAAACAGCTGAGTGAACTCGGCGCTGAGTGAGAGGAGTGTAGTTTGTCTGAGACAGCGGAACTGCAGACACCCAACTACCCCTGCCTGCCTCGGGCTGGAAAAAACACAAAGGAGGGGGCGCGTCGCCTCCGCGCTGACACCGCAAAGCATCATGGGAGATGAAGTCTTTGCAGTAAAATCGGCCAGCGGGCCAGTTTTAATATATTTTTGATATTTATCTCGCGGGCCACATAAGAATGCTCCGCGGGCCGCATCTGGCCCGCGGGCCTTGACTCTGACATATGTGCTTTAAGGTGTTCATGCATCACCGCTGTGCTCCTGTGAGAGGAGAGTTATACTTGTACAAGCTTCTCTTTTGTCTTTGTAAAATGTTCTCAATCTTTTGAGCTACGTTGCCGGCTCACCATGATGTCTTTTTTTTTTTTAATCTGATCCGGATGGCCGCTACTGTGCATGTGCCTTGAGCAGAAACCAGCATAAGGTGCCGCTGACACAGATCTGACCCCAGGAAGCAGAGACATGCATCACAATTTACAAACCCCAAGTCAACCCAAAGTTTCACAATTACAGTGTTGCTCAAAGCACATTATTCCTGTTTAAATCATCCCAAAACTGTGAAATTTCTGCTAAAAATCTCATTCTTTTTCCCGCAGTGAGAGAAGGCATGAAGACATCATCTTAGTCATCAGTCATGGCCGATAAAAGGAAACTTCAAGGTGAGGCTTACAACAGAGCTTTGTGCTCATCCCTACAAACATCGGAGTAAAGACTGATGAGCGTTAGGATTTGTTTTGGTCTGATTAGGTGTCAGGCATGAGAGGTGTACCACAAATAGTGATGTGGAAGACATGTTTGGAATTTTATAAAGCTTTTCAGGCTGTGTTTGGTTTATTTTGATCATCATCTGAAGGTGTGTTTGATCGTGTTGATCTGTGGATGTTACGATCACTCTTACTGCAGCTTAGCTCATGTGCGTTTTGAATCTGATTTAAACCAGCAGTATACCTTGTAAACAAAGTCACATGTGATCACACATAAGTGGTGAAAGACGTCCTCCAGCCAGGTTAGAGATGTTGGCTGCAGCCGTATACCACTGTTTGATAAAAGCGTCTGCGAAATGAATAAACTGTTTACTTTTTTTTTTAAACAAAATTAACAGAAAAAGCACCTAATAGGATACATTTTGTTGCATCTCTGCTTTCTAATTAAGCAGATTTGAAACTCCCAACAAAATCCACAATTTTCAACATGTGTTAGATGCTAATCTGAGGATTGCAGTTTTTTAGGTTCAAACATCTTCTGTTGTTCATGGCGGTTCGGCAAGACAGACAACCAGGTGATTCTATGGTCCAACTGGCTCCTCTCGATGTGGGGAGCAGCGGATCTACTCTGAGCCGCTCCGGGATGACCGAGCTTCTCAACCTATTTCTAAGAGAGAGCCCAGCCACCCTGCGGAGAAAACTCATTTTGGTCGCTTGTATCTGCGATCTCATTCTTTCGATCACTACCAAAACCATAGCTCATGACCATAGGTGAAGGTTGGAATGCACATCGACCAGTAAATTGAGAGCTTCGCCTTCCGGTTCAGCTGTCTCAGTACAGATCGGTGCAACGCCTGCATCATTGTAGATGCATCACCAATCCGCCTGCTGATCTTGCATTCAGAGATACATAAACTCCTCCACTTGGGGCAGGACCTCATCCCTGACCCGGAGAAGGCATTCTACCCTTTTCTGACTCAAGACCATGGTCTTGGATTCAGAGGAGCGTATTCTCATCCCAGCTGGCTGTGAACTGCTCCAGTGAGAGCCGGAGATCACGTTCTGATGAAGCCCACAGGATCTCATCATCTGCAAAAAGCAGAGACCCAATTCTCAGGCCACCAAAGCGGATCCCCTCAATACCTCGGCTGTGCCTAGAAATCCTGTCGATAAAGGTTATGAACAGAATCGGTGAAAAGGGGCAGCCTTGGCGGAGTCCAACTCTCACCAGAAACGAGCCCGACTTCCTGCCGGCAATGCGGACCAAGCCCTGACACCGGTCATACAGGGACCTAACAGTCTGTATAAGAGGGCCTCGTACCCCATACTCCAGAAGTACCCCCCAGAGGGCCCCCTGACGGACGTGGTGGACCGCCTTCTCCAAATCCACAAAACACATGTAGATTGGTTAGGCAAATTCCCACCACCTTCCAGGATCCCCCTAAGGGTATAGAACGGGTCCAATGTTCCACAGCCAGGACGAAAGCCACGTTGCTCTTCCTGAATCCGAGGTTTGACAATCCGACAGACCCTCCTCTCCAGAACCCCTGAATAGACCTTACCAGTGAGACTCAGGAGTGTGATCCCCCTGTAGTTGGAACTCTTCCTTCAGTCCACCTTTTTAAACAGGGAAACCACCACCCCAGTCTGCTAATCCAGAGAACTATCCCCAATGTCCTCGCGATATTGCAGAGTCGCGTCAGCCAACACAACTTCTGGAACCTTAAGGAACTCTGGGCGAATCTCATCCACCCCCAGAGCCTTGCCACCAAGGACCATTTTATGTTTATGTTTATTTATTTAGCAGACGCTTTTATCCAAAGCGACTTACAATTTATAACCTATAAGGCATGTTGTGATCTGTGGGGGAAACCGGAGTACCCGGAGGAAATCCACGCATGCATGGGGAGAACACGCAACTCCACGCAGAAAGGCCGCAGCCAAGCCGAGTTTCGAACCTGCAACCTTCGTGCTGCGAGGCAACAGTGCTAACCACTGCGCCACCATGCAGCACCAGAGATTTTAATCTAATTTGTTTTCTAAATTTTCCATTGTAGTTTTAATTGGCTAATCTGATACTCGGATTTTATGCCACAGAAATGAACTCGTTTAATCTAATAAACGTACATTTTATTTCAATAGAATTTTCTAAAGATTTTGTTTAAATGATTCAGCATTTTCATTGGTATTAAAGCTATTTAACACACTGTTACATGAACATCTTTTGAAAGCAAAAAAGTTTTGCTGAAGTCCAAGCTCTGCTCCGGTCTTGTCATATTGTAATGCGTTATTAGAGAGGAGGTGTACTTTCATCTGAAAATAACACACCAGCTGATGCAGCCGAACACCGCGGCTGTTTGAACCCAGACTTTAACGGGAGTTTGTTTAGACAACTTGTTTTTCCACTCGCTCTCCTTCACCTGGCTCCTGTCACTCAGCAGCTCCTGCATAAATGAATTAATAAAATCAATAATATTAAAAGGGGTTAAGCTAAAGGCAGCTGACTTTTCAGTGTAGTGGACAGTTTTTGTTTTAGGATCTTCTGCAGACTCAGCCTGTTATCGTCATTTCATTTTCCCTGCAGCTCCTCTTAACATTAATAATGTTTTAATAACATAGAAGTGTCTTTAATAGCTAAATGACACAGTGGAAATTGTCAATTAAAACATTTATTGTATCAGAGTTCAAATTTTATTGCAAGGCCGTCAAGAAGAAAACTTTATGGTGCTGCTGGAAATAATTCATGTTGAGTTTAGAGCATTTGCAGAATGCTGAGTTTTTCCTGTCGAGTTCAGTTATTTTAGTTTATTTATTAATTTATAACTTTTTGAATGGTGAAATTTGCTATTGGTGTCAATCGAATTCTAATTAAAAACTAATAGTCTTGTGGTTTGTGCAGGAATTAGAAATAAAATAAAATTTTGAAGTCTTATTAGATACACTTCCTTGTGTGTGTAAGTGTGAGCATTGTGAGTGTGTGTGTGTGTGTGTGTGTGTGTGTGTGTGTGTGTGTGTGTGTGTGTGTGTGTGTGTGTGCCAGCACTCACGAGCATAATACACCTTTTATAAAATGCATATTTCGTGAGATGTTGGCTAGAATTTGTGTGACTGGTTTGTTGTTTTTCCTTCATATCTGATGAGAGTTGGTTATTCAGTGGTCTGTTTTTCATAAAGGCTAAAAATAAACAAGATTAAAGTAGAAAAAGGTGTTAAATACAGATTCATTGTTAAATAACATTCATTTCTTTGTCAGCGTTTCTGTTTCTTTACTGGTTTAAATTCACATTTCTCTGTTTTCTCTCTTTCAGGTGAAATAGATCGATGTCTGAAAAAAGTAGCGGAGGGGGTTGAGCAGTTTGAAGACATTTGGCAAAAGGTAAACATTTTCATCAGAACGTCACACAGTCGCAGCCTCGTTTGTTTCCCCAAATCTGGTTTAGTAAATAAACGGGTTTAAAAAGGCAGAATTTAGGGGTCATGAAAACATAAAAACAGTAATTTTACCATCGAAAAACATCAGATTTGACAACTATTATGGCAAATTTATCTGATTTTTGTTCTATACCTATACCAGACTGGAAAAACAGTCGTTTACATAATAAATTCATTAAAAGTCAGTTATCAATCATCAAACTTTTAAGACCGGCGGGAGCGCCGGCACTCCCATTTGCATATCTGTGTTCAAATGCTTGTAGAACTGAAACTATATAAGATGGAACAAAAACATTTTTTTGCGTATTAAACCGGAGGAGTTACACTTACACCTCACGCACCGAACACGTCCCAGAGCGCTGCGTATTTCCGCTAATGATTTTGCAAAAACAACCAAAATGCGCAAATAAGAAAAGCGTTTTCATTCAGACACAGATGATATGTCGTTCTGATCTGCAGCTCACAGGGCTTCACACGCTAGAATAAACGTCATCACGTTGTCAACGTGAACCGTCACATGATTATCACTCACCCAATCACCTGCTTTGACGTCCTTTTCCCATGAATTGTAGTTCTTTGTAGTCCCAGTCTTTTGGGTTTTTCTTGTGCTTTTCGCAATAATACAGTTAAACAAACACATCCTACACACATCACACACCACTACAAACGTTTTGATGAATTACTGAATCGCCTCGAGGATCGGTTGATGCCATTACAGCTAGGGATGCACCGATGGATCAGCATTTGATCGTAATTGGCCGATAGCGCCCCTATCGGTTTTGATCGGAGTTTTCAAAATAGATCAAAGCAGACCAATCAGGTAGGGTTGTCACGGTAACCGGTGTAGCGGTAAACCCCAGTAAAAAAAAAAAAGTTGACAATAATAATAACCGTCTTGTTTTTTAAAAAACTATATTATCTCGGTGGGTTTACCGTGGCTGCGGTGTCGGCGCGGTGACCCTTACCAGCCACCGTATCATCTGCTGAAGTTGCCGGCGGCACATGCGCGCTTTGTTGTTTACAACCAAAACTTTCTTGAAGCTAAAGCTGAAATAATGGTCAAAGGAGGAGACGGCAGCGCTCAGGAGGACAATTTTTATCCTTCAAAGAAGACAAAGTGGGAAGTACGGGCATCTTTTGGATATTTGAAGAATGCCGAGGGACAGTTGATAGAAGACTGCTATCCTGTTTGCAGCACGTGCAGAAAAAGTGTCTGTGAAAGGCAGCAACGCTTCATATCTCATAACACATCTGCGTGACCATCACCCACAACTCTACAGTCAACGCAAGGCAAGCTAACGTTAGCGTTTTAGCTAAAATGCGTGATCCGAGGATTTGGGTTGAGGGAGAATGCAACGAGTCGCTATATAAAGCAGCCGCAGCGCCGCTACCTGCATATAAACCGTGTCGCGGACACACCCATGTTGAAATGACGCTATGCATTACGGGGCTCCCAGGGGCAGATAAGAGTTGGTCTCTCTCCGAGAATAATTATGAATTTAACAACGATTACTGCCTGATGACATTTTCCCACATCTGCAAAGCTCACTGGAAGGACACAAACCGAGGACAATATTTTCCTGATATAGGGTTTATTACTCAAGTAAGGGTAAAAAAGTATCTGATTAGAAGGCTACTTGAGTACTGAGTATCATCTGATCTAATATTTTTTAAATGATGACATCAAACAGACATAAAATAAGAAGTTATGGGCAAATATTGGTATTTTAAAGACTAAAGGGGAAAAATGTAAACAAATAAACAACATAATTACAAAATAACACATTTTAGGCAAAATTTTGACACAAACTGAGGACAATATTTCCTGACATACAGGGTTTATTTAATTGTGTGAAAATGTAGCACGTTTAAAAAAATACCGCGATAATACCGAAAACCGTGGTAATTTTGGTCACAATAACCGTGAGGTTAAATTTTCACACCGTGACAACCCTAATACAGACCATTTTAGATTAGGTTACATTTCCTTTA